>NC_135477.1:44445898-44488102 GCF_052094955.1 Ictidomys tridecemlineatus
CAGGTGCTCGGGGTGTCTCCTCTCTGACCCCTGGAGCATGGGAGACCCTCCTGCACCTCCTTTACATGGTGGGAGCCATCTTCGTGGAACCTGGTGATTCTGGAGCCGGGCGGTCATGTTTCTCAGGGTGTGTGTGTGGCCAGGGTGACCTGATTGTCCTGCCCTGGACTTCATCAGTTTGACCACTGAATTTCCCAGATAGCCCTCCTCGGTGCTGACGGAACTGGGCTGGCTGCTTGCCCCGCTGTGGCCAGCTGAGTTAGTACCCCCCACCACGCCCCCCACCCCACCCCGTCTCTGCCTCCTCTGGCTGGTGCGTTAGCTGGAGCCTGTCCCTGTTGAAGGACTGACACCCTGGGGACTCGGCACAGAACCACAGTCTGCCACTTGTCATCACAAGTCTGCACGGCCAACTCTGTCCCCAGTTCCCCCCCATGAAACCTCACCCTGGTAGGTTCGGCCTCCCTCCCACAGTTTCCACCCACCTCCGGATCTCCACTGGGGCATCCTGTACCTGGTCCAAAACAAGTTGCCCAGCTGAGCCCAAAGCTACGGGGCATGGAAAACCTCCCGCCCTGCGAGGCCAGGGCAGGCGTACGGATGTGGGGAGGGGTGAATAATTGGGGACAATCATTCCGTCTCCCACAGGCAGAGGGATTCTGGCTCCTCCACCTCAAATGATGTCACTCCTTCCTGGCCCCTGCCTCCACCCCCAGGGAGCCCAGTTCCAGGGCCCGAGACCTCCCCGATTTCTGTCCCTGTCCAGCTCCTCCGACACATGTGTGCTCCAGGACCGCGTTGCCTGTGTGGCTCCAAGTCCTCCTTGTCCTCCTTCCCCTCCTCCTCCTCTTCCCCTGCCTCATCGCGCAGAGGCATCTGGAAAGGGAGGGACGACCTGGCATCAGCCTCATCAGCATCTTGACCAAAAGTCTCCTGTTGCCAAGTAAATTTCAACAGAGCAGACCGAGCCGCACGGGGCCTGGCAGGAGCCCTGGGATCCTGATTCACTCTCCGCTACGTCCCCCGTGGCCTGGAGCTCTGTTCCCTGGCCGTATTTTTCACGTATCTATAACCCAGACGTCCGCTAAGGCCTTTGGGGTCCCCGAATATTGAGGCAGGCTTGGAAGCAACCTCCAACTCCGAGATTACAGACCCCATACAGACCCCCACCCACCACCACCCTGGGGCTCTCCCCACTCCGGGCAGAATCTTCCAGACCAACCTGGCACTTACAGAAATCCCCTCAACCAGCATGTCACAAGTGTGACCCCGCGGAGGCCACTGTGGGAAGGAGTGGGTCCCATCACCAATCACAAAGCCCACAAGATACACTCCCAGGCCCGGTTTCTCCATCCTTCCTCCCTTCTTCTCCTCCCACCAACCCCTTCCCACAGAGCCTCTCCTCAAACCTCCTGTGGGACTCTTCCACCCCACTCGGGCCCTGGCGAATCTTAGCTTTTGCCTCCAGAGGGATCGGACGGAACGTTCTCCTCATCTCATTTTATGTCAATTATTCCTGACCATGTGTAGGTCCCGGGGCTCTCTTTAGGTCCCCAGCCACCCAGCAAGCTTCTCGGCTCTTATCCCAGTTTAGTGCCGTGAAGCACAAAGAATGAGTAGGTTCTCAAGGAGAGAGAGTCAAGAGGACCATCCTGCCTTTAAAAATTATGTGGGCTGACTCATCCCGCATCCTCAGATTTATGGCTTTGGTCTTCACAACAACGCAGGAAGAAAAGGAGGCTGACCTCGTCCCGGCCGGCAGCTGCCAACCTGGATCCAGAGGCCCACGCAGTTAGCCCCCAGCTGGATGATCAGGCTGGACCACAGATTCGAGGGCTCCGAGTGGAACTCAGTCAGCACCTGAAGGCTGAGATTCAGGTCCTGGCTGTACCCTGCGGAGGCCGACAGGTCACTCAGCCTCCAAGGACCCTGTGGTGTACAGGGTGATACCCACTGAGCAGGGATGCTACGGTGAGTATATTCAAGAAGCAGTATCAGGACAGGCATCCCCAAACCTGGGAAATACCAGTGTGAGACTCCCGGGGGGCTGGGGATCTAGCTCAGTGGCAGGGCTTGCCCAGCCTGTGCAAGGCCCTGGATTCATCCCCAGCACAGCAAAAAATAAAATTAAAAAAAAAAAAAACAAATAAAAGTGAAATGCTAGATCTCCTATTTGCAGCGTTCAGGAAATGCTTGCTGGTTTCAAAACACCCCTCTGTAAATGTCCTAATAAGGAATGTGATCCACTGTCTCAAAACCCCACGTCTCATCCCCAAGCCCAACGGCATGGGTTTCTGGATGGGCCGAGGCACAGGATAGGTCACCTCCAGCAGAGGTAACCAGAAGGACAGTTCTGCTCCCCAGGTTCGGGGCCTCAGGGCGAGCAGGGCCCTGGCAGCTGTGGCAGGAGGACAAGAAGGTTCCAGCAGCTGAGCTAAGGTCAGGCACAGAGGCCGGGGCTCTGCAGAGACAGCCCAGTGCCCGGCCCAGCTGCCACCACGGCCTGGCTGGGCCCTCACAGGAGGTGGATGCTCCCTGCCAGGCCGGCGGCTCCTTCTGCAGCTGCAGGCCACTCACACCAGGCAAGTGTCCTCAGCCAACTGCCCTCTCCTCCGGCCCAGTAGCCCTGGCTCCCTACCTCCGTGCCCCCACTCCCTGTTCCTTCTCTCTCTGCTCTTGGTCTCTCCTGGTCTCCCTGCCTCCGTCTCATCCTGAGTCTCTTTTGTGTATTTTCCTTCCTCTCCCTGTTTCTCGGCCTCTCTCCCCCTCTCCATCTCTCATTCTAAGCCAGGAGCCGAGAGGACATGAAGTGAGACCCTGGACAAAACTGAGCAGGATTCTGCTGCGGTTGATTCACACCCCACCCACCCCCCAATCCCCAGGGCCCTAATATTAAGAACTAGGGCCTTTGCGGGTGATTAGATTGCCAGGGCAGAGCCCTCGTGAATCAATTTATGACTTTTATAAAAGAGGTCCAAGGGAGCTTACTTGTCCCTTCATGTGAGGACACACAGAAGGTGCCACCTATGAACCAGAAAGTGGGCCTCAGCAGACATCAAATGGATGATGCTTGGACCTGGGACGTCCAGATACAGGACTGTGAGCAATGAGGGCCTGTTGTTTATACGCCGCCTGGTCTATGGTGTCCTGCTATGCACCCTGACTGACTAGGACAGATCCCATCCCACCCCATTCAAGACGGCCTCAGAAGGGCAAGCAGGGTCCCTAGAGGTACACTCAACTTTGGGGCTAGGGAAAATAGGATCAGGGATCTCTTTAAAAACATCCTTACAAAAGGCAGGCCAGGGTCTTGCGGTCCTCCTAGGGTAGAGCCAGCCAACGCCACAGGATCCTCTAATCAGTATTCTCCAGGCCTTTCCTGAGGTTCAGAGTCTGTGCTGAGGCTGGGGATCGAGGAGGCAGGAGGCAATCCTACCCTAACAGGACCCCCACAAGGAGGCAGTGAACAACTACACAATCAGACATGCTCTGTCTCCCAGGGACAGTAAATGGTAAGGACAGGACCATGGGTTCAGCCATTTATGCACCTTGGAGTCACAAGTTTGAGCCTATGATAACTGTGTTCATAAGCTTTCTGTTGCTGTGACAAAACACCGGAGATAATCAACTTAATAAAGGAAAAGGTTTATTTTGGCCCTCGAGTTCAGTCCATGCTCACTTGACTGGTGGAAGCACAGAATGTCACCAAGAGCACTTGATAGAGGAGACCTACGTGCACATCATGGCACTTAGGAAACAAAGAGAGTGGGCCAAGGGGTTACCTTCAAGGCGACCTTCCACTAGGCCTGGCCTCTACCCATTTTCACCACCTCCCAGTAGCACTCCAAGCTGGGCATGGAGATTTCAGCCCAGGGGTGTTTGGGGTCACTCCAGATATAACTGATCGAGTTTTCTGGGCCAAGAAAAAAGGAGGAGGCTGGAGAGAGAGAGTCTGGGAAGCAGTGGACTTTGCTGTAACCCAGGAACAGGGAAGCAGAGGGGCACAGCAGGAGCCGGGGCTGGGCCTGGGTTTGAGGTCACACCCCACAGGAGCACCCCCCCAACCGGTGGAAACAGTCGGCAGCCTCAAGTACTGGGAGCCCCAGGACAGAGGCGGGAGGCCCCTGCCCGTCTGTGAAGTGGGGAGAGCTGCCCTTTCTCTCTTGGTGCCTTCTGAGGAGCAGGGAGATGGACAGAGCAGCCACATGGACACAAGTCGGTTCCAAGCGGGGGCAGGACGTCACCCTCGTCTCAACCAAGGCCTCACCAGGGCACAGGGCCTCGTTGGCAGCCAGTTTCATTCAGGAGGGGGCTTGTCACGGGCCACACAACAGGCTGAGTTCCTAAGTGAAGAAGAAAATGGTTTGAATGTGACTTCTCTGTCACTGTGGGAGAGGAAGGGACAGCGGTGAGGCCACGGGACAGACATCACGGAGGGATGAAATCAAGGGATGCGTTGGGCCACGCGACTCTTCCCGCCCGCGGCCTCTGCGGCGCCTGCCCCTCCACGCCCACGCTGGCCGCGTCCTGCACCCGGGGCCTCCCACCCCCACAGCTCCACACGAGCTCAGAGATAAGAACGGACAGCTGGGGTGGCCAGGGCACCAGCGGGGGACGGAGGACAGGATGGGGAGAGGGGAGCTCAATGAGAGAAGGTGCTAGAACCAGCCCTGCCTGGCCTCTGAGCCTCTGTCCTCTGGGGAGGTGCCACTCCCTTTGAGGGTAGAGGCCTGTGGTCTGCAAGTGGATCTTGAGGGGGAACCAGTGACCCAGATGCCATCCACACACACAGGGGGGACTGGGGAATCTCATGGCAGAACAGAACCCGCTTCTGAAGGCCACCTGTAGTGCCCATGACAGGCACCGGTCACTGTCACTCTCACTGACACTCTGGTCTGCCCAGCTTGCCCGTGAGGAAGTTCACCAGGTCTGCATCCCAGACAAGGAGATGGGGGCTCAGTGGGGAGGCCCCCAGTGGGATCCAGGACTGTCTGGAGCCTCCCATCCCTGAAGCTTATGCCTTTTCTAGCTGCTGCCAGAAGCGTGGGAACATTGCCCTCACCACTCGTACACTCAGTGTGCGCCTGCACGGCGTGTGTGTATTGGTCATTGACACGCACGCACGCCAACCTGCAAACCTGCAATGTACATGCACGTGCGTGCACACGCACCGTTTTTAAATCTCCACTGGCTCAGCCTGCCCTGTGCTGCACAGAAAATTAGTAGATTGGTGCAGTCACTAATCCCTTTCATTCGGATGCTAGCAAATGACAGGATCGGTCTCCATCACTGCCACGGCTAAACCCCAGGGCTGTCCCTGGTGCCTTGAATAAGAGTCAGGATGACCCACTTTCTCCAGCGAGTGCCTGTCTCCGGGCTGCTTTGGCCGGGAAACTGTCAGTCTGGTAAATATCACAGGCTTCGCAAGGCGGGTTCCCACTCCCAAGGCTGCCCCTTTTGGGCTGCCTGGCCCGGCTTATAGGACCCAGCCCCAGGGTCCTGCCCCCCAACGCTAGAGTTCAGCCGCCTCTACACAGACAGGACTTGATTGCCCAGCAGGCCAGCGCCCACAGAGTCGTCCAAGTACGGTCGAGGACACTCAGTTCCCCGGCCACACTTCGTGGATGCCCAGCCGGCATCAGGCGCTGGCAGTCAGGAGAGGAACTTGACAAGATGCAGGCTCTGCCCTCGGGAAAGGAGGTGGTCATGAAAAACAAACCAGAAATAAACAGCAGCGCCAGCCAAGTGCTCTCTGAGCACAGAGGAGGGAGCAGTGAATTCTACCAGGAGGAGGGGGAAGGCTTCTCAAACCCTCTGGAGTGGGGACTGGAATTCAAATTAGGATGTGTCCAATGGAGAGGGGAAGGCAGAGCTCAGGCAGAGGCCCTGGGACAAGAGTGGCTGGAGGGCAGCCCGAGCCAAGGCCTGAGAAGCCCTGGGCCCTGGAGGAGGGGCCGCCTTAGCGCTCTGTGCATGGGTCAGAGGGGACACGGCAGTTTGAAGCAAAGGAGTTGCAGGATGCAGGCAGCCCGTCCTCTGGCGCTAGGCTCACCTCGGACTGTGCAGCCAGCCCCTGCCCAAGCCTTTTCCACCACCTTGGTATCTCGTTGCCTCCCCCCGCCCAGGGCTGCCGGGCCCCTCTCCTCTGTCTTTCTGGAATTCTATTTTGCATTGAGAATGGACTATTTTCTCCCAGACACCAAATGATGCTCAGTATGAATGTGGGTGACAGCAACTCTCCTTGCAGGTCCCTTCCTTGTGTTGCATGAGAGAGAAGGAGGCCCACATTCCCCCAGAGCCGGTGCCTCACGGCTCGGGACCAGCCTGGCAGGCTCACACTCTTGAGTATTGCAGGAGGAGCACACCCTAAGGCCGACCTTTGGCCTCCAGCCTCAAAATCCAAAGTGGACGGTGAGGGTTGGGTTTGCTCTGAGCGCCTGGGGAATATGTCTGCTTGGGCCTTCCACCTAACAGCCAGGGCCAGCCACACCTAAGATGCCCAGGTTATTCCAGGGGTTAGGCGGTCCCTCTGAGCCCGGAGCCAGAGTGCTGTCTCTGCACAGATGACAGGAAAGGCTGTGCCATTCTGCAAGTCCCCCTCACCATGGTGGGCACAGGGCCATGGCTACATGGACAGAAACAGGGGCAGGCTTGGTGCCTCCCTGGCTCAGCAGCCTCACCCACAGGGAGAGCCCCAAGGGTGCTCCCCGGAGAGGTGCTGCAGCCTGTTAGAAGACTGGCCACGGCCCCTGGCATGCTCCAGGGCATATGGAAGGGAATGAGCCACGAGAGTCCTGGAGGAGCAGACATTGCCTCCCTACAGCGGCTCTGGTGATTCTAGCACCAGGAACCTTGTGCATTAAAGGTGCACCTTGAGGAGCCGGAACAGACCTGAACTGCTCCCGGAGCACCCCACACTCGGGATCCAGGACCCTTCCTTCACCCCAAAGCTTCCTCCTTCTCCTTTGCATTTGACCTCCCTCCACCTCTGGCTCCAGGCTGTGCCCTGCTGTCTGTCACGGAGGGTGAGATTTGACTTTTCTGGCTTTGTTTACAGAAGGCCCCTGGCTTGGGAGATTTTTGACTTCAGGTTTCTCAGCTTCACATTGGTACAAGAACAATCTTGTCTTGAGTGGAGATCGCACTTCAAATCTTGGGTTTAGCTCCTCTCCTAGGCTGGCAATAATGCAGCACCATCCTCTCTCAAGATGTTGGGCGGTTCCTGCCCTTTACAAAATGAAAACCCATTTTGCTTCCTTTACAAAGGTAACAGAGGTCCAGAGAGGTGATTGAACTAGCCAAAGTCACACAGCAAGCTAGCCACAGAGCAGAGACTAGACCAGGCCCCTTACCTGGGAGCAGCAGCTTCTCTCTCTGCTGATCATCCTCTTAGAGCAAGACCTACAGGGCACACCACAGAAAGCCCCTTCTCATGGGGAGCCAGGAAGAAGATTCTCTGGGGACCCCAAGCTTGAGCTCCCCTTTCTGCAGAAGCCCAGGAAGGAATGATTGCCTGCTGTCAGCGCCCAGACCTGGGACCAGGTGGTAAACAGGGCCCTTGCTGCTGCCTCCTTTCCCAGAGGCACCTCTTGATACCCAGCCCTGGAGCTGCCCTGGCTGGTCAGGGAAGGAGCAGAGCGGCCTCTCCTCAGGTTGTATGTGGCATCAATCTCCCTTTAAAAGGGAAAGCACTGCAATGTGACCTTTGAAGAGGCCTCTGCTGCCAGTCCCAGCCTTCGTCCCCCACCAACTTCAAGCACCTTTGGTTATTGCAGATGGGATGTCACTGAATGCCAGCACTGACAGGGGACCAAGAGGGACAACAGAGTTCAAGAGGGAGGAACACCCCTGCCCAAGCTCACAGTCAAGCACAGAGGGGAGACAGGACGAGAACCCCCATCTCCCCGCCCTGGCTCTGTGTCCTGTTCTGCACCCCACCGCGGTGCTCCTGAAGAAAATAGTGATAGCATCCCGTCCCTGCTTGGCCACCCGCCCCGGGGCCTGGAAGGGACCTCCTCCGACTGGGACACACATCCGTCAACGCACAACAGCACATCACTGACACCAGCCCGGCTCCTTCGCCAACGTGGGATTGCACACAGGGACCTGGGAACGCTGGAGAAGGAGACTGTGGGCTTGGCTTCCAGGAATGAGTCCCAGAGGGCACCTCGGGAACCAGCTCCCAGAGGAGCAGCTCCTTCTACCGCCTCCAGAAACCTGGGGGCCCTGACGGCGGTCTCACGGAACCCCATGAGCCCTGCCAGGACCTGGGATAGGACACCCCTTCCCAGATGCTGGCTCCAAGGCTGCAGTGCACCTGTACCCGGGTGACACCTAGTGACACCTATCTTTCCCGCATCTTGGTTTTCGTATCTGTTCAGTGGGACGATATAAGAACGGCACCCAGAAAGTACAGAGGGAGCAGTTAACTAATGGGACTCTTCTTACTTTTCCTTACTTCCCTGTTGTGACCTAATACAGGTTACTTGAAGTCTCTGAGCTTTAGATGCCTGTGCCTAGATCAAGATTTGTCACCTTGGGTCCTCTTGACCTTTGGGACGGGACCTTGCAACAAGGAGCCGTGCTGTGCACTGTCGGATGGAAAGCAATGTTTCTGGTCTCTGCCCCCCAGACACCAGAAAGGTCCTCCCTCTCCCCAGATCAAAAGTGCCTCCAGACATCACCAATATCTCCTGAGGGAGTTGGGGCAAAATTGCCCCTGATTGAGAAATCAGAGCTGCAGAAACTGGGTATGATTTTATCTGGTCACTGTCAGGGCGACCCGACAAGAAAAGGGATGTGACAGTTATTTGTAATCTGGAGGTATCTGGGCCACCCCACCCTCGAGTGATAAATCTGCTCAGACCTATCTCATATTCTACAGGAGGTTCGGCGTCCTCCCTGAGATGTCGGAAAATTCTTGAGAGGTGGCATCTGTGGTCACCTCATGTTCCAATTTCCTGTTTCTGAAAAGCTATTGATGTCCCTCCTCTTGTCTTGCATTCCAGGGGGGTCCCTACTGTGGAAAGCGGATTTCTTCCTTTTATTTCTCCCAAAGTGTTGCTCAGAGGAGGCAGCTGAGCACTCCAGGACGGAGATGAAGGTCAAGGTGACAGTTTCCTAGTCTGATAAGCCACCTGTGCTTGCTTCTAGGCGTTCTCCTAGCCACTGGCCTCTAAAGCACCCCATTCCCACCACTGTCCTGCCCCCCCCCCAGGGTCTTCCCCTGGGCCCCCTCATCACAGGCTCCTCCAGGAGGAGCAATGAGCATTCTAGCCAGCCGCCCAGGCCAGGGGTGCAGCCCCCAAGAGCACCCCCCCGTGTCTTGTTCTCTATAGCACTGAGCTGAGGAGGGACACTCTCTCCCCAGCATCACCAAAAAATGAGCACAGCCACTGCAAATCCAGAGAAATGCTGACCACGGCTATAACGCAAGCAGATTTACAACCGCGGCGATGATCTCCCAGGCAAGAAGGGGCGCCCCGCCCCCACCGGCCAGAAACACAAGAAAATTCAGAGCCAAGGCATCGAGCAGGAGCTAAGGCCCAACGACCCACCGAGGTGTCAGAGCCAGATGAGGTGCTCTTGCTTTAGCGCCCAGGAGGGATGAGGGCGCACGCAGAAGGCCAGGAGTGATCTTTCTCTTTAGAGTCAGGAGCATGGAAACCTGTCCCTTTGCTACAATGGAAACAGAAAAAACACCACCCACCACCCACAAAAGTGGGCCCACCCTCCATGCCTCGAGTAAGAAAGGAGACCCCCCCCCCGAGAGAAATCTGAACCCTGGCATCTGCACCATGTGCAACAGAGGGCCCTAAAGCTGTCCCACCCACCGGGAGTGAGACCCTAAAAAAATGATCACAGCAAAACATGTCCCCAAGGGGAGGCGCTGGGGCTGTGACGGAGGTGGAGGGGAAACCCACGTCTCCCAGCATCTTCACAAGAGGCATGTGGACAGAAATGACCAAGCAAGGGAGGAAAGAGCGACGAGGGCCCCCAGGACCAGCATCCCCGCCCCCCCACCATGTCCAACAGGGGTTCAGGTCAGAGGCCGGAGAGGATGCGGAGGGGCGTGTCTGAGGAGTCATCAGCCAGGGGACCCAGCGCTGAAGATCTGAGTCCTTCCAGCCAAAATGCAGCCTCGGTTCCCTCAGGATGGACACCAGCAAATCTGCCATCTGAAGGGGGGGGCGGTCAGCACGTCAGAAACAGACAGATAAGTGCTAGATGTCCAAGAGTAGGTACGGAAGGTCAAATGAGGATATCCCCAAATACCGTATGGGAGAAAGTGAGGCAGAGCGAGTGAACCGACCTCCTTGCTTTTTCATGATGAGAAAAAGGAATGTTGTGTGTAGGTAGGAGGCAACCATCACTAAAAGAACCAAAAGTACTCAGCAAGCCCTCCAAATTATCAGAGGGAAAACCAACACATTAAGCAAACCACAGAAATACAGACCACGCGGTAACAGAGTTCTAAAGGAAACACTGAAATCAGAAAGCAAAATATGAAATCATATGACAGAACTGAGACCCGAGGTGCCCTATCAGACCATCAAATATCACAGGATAAACGCATCTATTATTTAAAATTGCTCTGGTTTTTGGAGCACAGAGCGAATCAACAAACCTAGGCTTTGTGGAAGATGTGTCTGATTCCCTGGCTTAAGTCTTTCCTGCTTTCACCCCTGATGTGGCCGCACCAGGGCAGACAGCTCCCTGGGACTCAACTGGCTTCGAGGTGACAGCAGCTGTCTGGGGAAATTTAAATTTGTAGAACCACAACTTGGCATTATTTTATAAAATTCACCATTTGTATACCAAGTCCCTGCTTAGATGTGTGCCCAAGAAAAGTGCTTGCAAATGTACCCCAAGGGACATGAATAAGCATACTTGTTGATGTATTCTTTGTAACAGCAAGATGGTGGAAATCATCAAAATAGCCAGGTAGGATAAAGGCATATTTATACAGTGGGATATTATATAATCATCAAAAAAGATAGTCAATAGTCAAAAAAATGAACATGCACAGCAGTGACATGCAACAACATGGTCATACCTATAAAATACTATGTTGGGTGGGAAAAGTAATCCCCACAAGATTACCTATTACCTGATACCATTTTTATGAAGTTATTAAAAGAAAATTCTAAATAATGAATTTTTAGAAGAATAACTATACATCTACAACACTACATTCAAAACAGTAATGGAACAACTAAAATCATAGTTACTGGTGAAAGATGAGATGCTTTCTCCCAAGAAGAGGATCAAGGCAATGATGTTTACTTTCAATACTTGAAGTCAACATTGTTCTAGCGGTACAGACCCAGGAAATCATTAGGGAAATGACTTACCTCCAGAGTAATTAATAATAAAAAAGAAAAAAAATGACATGAGGATTGGAGAGAAAGAAGTAAAACCATCCCTATATTCAAATGGCATGAGGTTAAGCATAGAAAATATTATGGAATTCACTAGAAACCTATTAGAATAAATAAATGAGTTCAGAAAGTTGGTAAGATACAAAATCAATACAAAAAACCCATTGAATTTCTATAAAGTAACAATCAACAACCCAAAAGGGAAATTAGGAAAACATTTCCACTTATAATTATATCATAAAGAACAAAATGTTCAATGATAATTTAAACAAAAGTGCAAGAATTTTACAAGGAAACTTCAAAACACTGTTGAAAGGAATGAAAGATATGACTAAATGGAGAGAGACAGTCCATGTTCGTGGACCAAAAGTCTGAATGTAGCTAAAATGGCCACATCCCCCAAGTGGATCTCTAATTAGATGGATCCTCAACTCGGGACATATAAAAATTCTCGAATTATACCCCTTCAATCAGAGAACTGTGGAGTGTGCCCACTCTATCTCAAAAAAAGCTGTTTTGAGAAAATATCATCTAAATATCATGGAACACTTACAACGATGCTTAACTAAGGTGAAAAGAAGCAGGAGACGGAGGTGGGATGGAAACACATAGGAAACCCAAGGTTTCATCCAAGCTCCAGTTACTTGTGTGGTATGTTCCTAGACCTTTCTCATCAAAAGCAAATGCACAAACAATAAACAAGTAAACACAACATAGAGGAAGGTCATGCAGGGACTGAAAATGGAATGTGTCTTAAACCAAGGACGTGGCCGCTCCACTTCTGAGCATCTGTGGTCCAAGCCAAAAACCGAAACTTAAACCTCTAAGAAAGAGCCACCATGCAGGACTTCCGGGGATAGCTCCTGGATACTGCCAAAGAAGGGTCCAGAAGAAACACTGCAGGCTCCTTCGTTTATTTTACTAAGAACAAATGAAAATAACTCAATTTAAAAGTCATACAAAGAACAATATACTGAGCATGAGGAATGCAGAAAGGAGGAATTAGTGTGGATAAAAGCACAAATAAATCAATTTTAAAATAAGAGACAGAGGAATTAGTTCATTCAAAATTGGGTGCTTGGTGGGCAGGGAATCCTGTTTTCCTGGGGAAAAGAACTATTCAAATTAATAAAGAAAAAAAAATGAAAAATAGACACATAACCACAGACACAGACAGAAGTAAACATACCATAGGAAATTAATAAGTTAACCCTGCAAGTATACATGAAAACTTGTGTGAAGTGAGTAATTTGCTAGATAAATACAATTTAATATTTACTTTAAAAGAATACATTGGGGACTATTTCAAAGGGCCATTATTCTATTCCCCAAAATTTTGCATCCAGAAATTTTACTGGAAATTTTTAGAACTTTTAACATAACCTTTTTGCTCCTGTTATCACTTATTTTTAAATGAGATTTTTAATTGTAGATTCGCATACCATTATAACATCCAGTTTCCCATAATGATAACATCTTCCAAAGTTACGATAAAATATCACAACCAGAATGCTGACAGTGATACCATCAAGATCCAACCAAATGATTCAGAACATTCTCCCCCATGAAGATCATCTATGTCACTCTTTTATTGCCAAACTCACTTCTCTCTTGCCCCCTGCCTCCTTCACCCCTGAAAACCATAATCTGTTCTCTATTTCTGGATTTGTTATTTCAAGAATATTATATAAATGGGATCACGCAGTGTCATAACCCTTTGCAATGGACAATTTTTTTTAACACAACACAATATTTTTGAGATTCATCTAAGCCATTTCTGGGTCAGTAATCTATTTCTTTATATTGTTAAGTAGTATTCCACTGTATCCATGTACCAGAGTTTATTTAATACATTAGAGAACTGAGTTTTTAAAAGTGGCATGTATATACAATGGAACATCATTCGGCAATAAAAGAGAATAAAATCATGGCATTTTCAGGTAAATGGATGGAGTTGGAGAAGATAATGCTAAGTGAAGTCAGCCAATCCCCCAAAAAACCAAATGTTAAATGTTTTCTCTGATATAAGGAGGCAGATTCATAATGGGGTTGGGAGGGGGAGTATGGGAGAAATAGAAAAACTCTAGATAGGGCAAAGGGGTGAGAGGGAAAGGGGGGCTTGGGGTTAAAAAAGATGATGGAATGCAATGGTCATCATTCCCTAAGTACATGTATGAAGACACGAATGGTGTGAATATACATTGTATACAACCAGAGATATGAAAAACTGTGCTCTATATGTGTAATATGAACTGTAATGCATTCTGCTGTCATATATAACAAATCAGAATTAAAGAAAAATTTTTAAAAAACAGTTTTTCCAGTTTAGGGCTATTATAAATAATACTGCTAAGAATATTTGTAAATGTATTTTCATTCCTCCAAAATAAATTCCCAAGAGAGCAATTACTAGGTAGTATGGTTGTTGGATATCAATTTTCTAAGAAATTGTCAAGATGTTTTCTAGAGTGGCTGTACTATTTTTCATTCATACCAGCCAGTTATGAGTGATCCTGTTTCTCCATCTCCTCATCAATGTTCAGGGTTGTTACCATTGTTTGCTGTTTTAATACCAACATTTTCTATATAGATACTTTATATTGATTTTAGTTTGCATTTCTTTAATGTCCAGTGGTGTCAAACATCTTTCTGTTGTTTATTTGGAGTCTGCATATCCTCTTAAGTGAAAAGTCTGTTCACATCTTTGATCTGTTTTCTAATCAAATTATTGAATTGTTTGTTTTTCTTAATTGTTGATTTTAAGGGTTCTTTATATATTTTGGATATAAGTCCTTTGTCAGATATGTGCATTGAAAATATTTCCTTCCAGCCTTTAGTTTTATCTTTTCAAGCCCCTGACAGGATCTTTCTCACAGCATACACACAAAATACTGAAACACAAAACTGAACTAAGATGACCTTGCTGAACCCACTTATTAGCTATAGTTTTGTTGTTGTTGCCATTGTTTAGATGCCTGAACATTTTCTAAGTAAACAATCAATGATACCATCTGCAAGCAGGACAAGGACAGTTTTACTTCTTCCTATCACATCTGTTTATCTTTTATTTCTTTTTCCTGCCTTATTGCAATGGGTAGTACTTCTAGTAATATGTTGCACAAAAGTGGTAGGGCCATATACCCTTGTCTTGTTCTCAGTATTAGAGGGGAAGTATGATATTAGTGTGGCCTTTCTACAGATGGTCTCTCTCAGGTTGAGAAAGTCGTTTTTTTTTTTCCTAGTATAGAGTGTTTCTTATGAATGGTTGTTGGATTTTATTAATTGCTTTGCCTGTATTAATTAATATGACCATCTGCTTTTATTCTTTAGCCCACTGATATGATAGCTTACCTTAGTTTATCTTCAAATATTGCACTAGCCTTGCATACCTGGAGTAAGTTCCACTTAGCAATGGTGTATGCTTCTTGTTATGCTTTTAAAGATTTGATCTGATAATTATTTAGCTTCCAGTTTGGGGGCCAAAGTTTATAAGAGATATTCGTCTGTAGTTTTTTTAGGTACTCTATCTGGATGGTACCAATGTGACAAATGAGGTGAGAAGTGCTCCCTCCTCTTCTACTTATGGGAAGAGACTGTTCAAAATTTATACTAATCATTCCCTAAATATTGGGTATAATTCATCAGTGAAGCCATGTGGACCCAGAGATTTCTTTCTTAAGCTTTTAAGTCACACATTCAATTTTTAAGTAGTCATAGAACTATTTGGGATATCCATTTCTTCTTAGTTCAGTTTGGTAATTTGTGATTTCAGAGGAATGGTTTTAAAATGTCAAATTTATAAGTGTGGATTTATTGTCAGTAATTCTTTATTATTATTATAATGGCTTTGGGATCTGTAATGACAGTCCCTGTTTCTTTTTAATATGGGGGATTTGTGTCCTCTCTCTTTTTATCTTTATCAGCCTAGATACAGTTTATCAATTTTATTGATTTTTTTTAAAAAGAACCAGCTCTTTTGCCTCATTGATTTTTTTTCTATTGTTTTCAATTTCATTAATTTCTGCCCTGATCTTTGTCATTTCACTTCTTCTACTAACTTTGGTTTTATAGTCCTTATTTTTTTTCTAGTTTCTTAAAGTGAGGACTTGCATTATGGATTTGAGACCCTTCCTGTTTTATAATTTAAGCAATTTATGCCACAATTTCTCTGTCAGCACTGCTTTTGCTGCGTCCCACCTACTTTGAAATGCTTAATTTTTAGTTTCATTCAGTTGTATGTGTTTATAATTTTTTTCCTTTGAGATTTTCACTTTGGCCTATAGATTATTTGGAAGCATGTGCTTCCAATAATTTTAATTTTTGGAGACTTTCTTATCTTTCTGTTATTAATTTCTAGTTAGATTTTATTGGAATCAGAAATCCTATTCTGTGATTTTTATTATTTTAAATTTGATGAAGTTTCTCTTTGGTGATATACCATGGGCATTTGTAAAAAAAAAAAAATGTATTTTCGTATCCTTAGATAGATTATTCTTTGTATGTCAATAAATTCCTGTTGGTTATGTTCCTGAGTTCTTTTATATGCTCTCTGCTTTTCTGAAGAGTAGTTCTATCAGTTGCTTAGAGTAGAATGTGGAAGGGCCCAAATATATTTGTGAATGTGTCTATTTCTCTTTTTAGTTCTATTAGTTTTTGCTTCCAGATTTTGAGACTTTCTCATCTGGTGCATATATCTTTAAAATTGTTATATCTTCCTGGTGGATAGATATTTTTTATGATTGTTTAATATCTCTGTTTTTCTGTGATAATTTTCTTTGTTCCAGAGTCCATCGTATCTGATACTAATATAACCAGTTCTACTTTCTTTAGAAATGTTTTGTGGTATAATTTTTTTCCATCTTTTTACTTTTTACCTGTCTCCATTTTTCTAATTGAAGTGAGTTCCTTAGAGGAAGGATATTATTTTATACTTTTTTGTAATTCCCTCTTCTCTTGTCTTCTAATTCATGTATTTTGACCATTTACATTTATCATAATTTTTGAGGATATTAGGGCTTAAGTCTTCTGTTTATTAAGATATTTTCTGTTGGCTTCTTCTGTTTCTCGTTTTTCTTTTATTTTTCTTCCTTCATGTGAAACATTTAAACATTTTTTATAATTCTAACTTAATTTATTTATCATGATTTTTAGTGTATTGTTTGCATCGTCATGTTAGTGTTTGCTCTAGGTATTTCAATATGCATGCATAGTCTAATACTGTCTGTTGGTACTGACTTTTTAATTGAATGAAGTTTAGAAATATTACTTACATTTAAAACTATTTGCTCTCCATATTTTAAAAGTGTATTATTGTAAATATTTCTTTCACATACATGGAGCACCATCTTAGATAGTTTTATAATTATTACTTTGATCAATAAATTTTATTTAAAATCAAATTAGAAACTCATGAGAAAGAGGACAGTTTATTATCTTTACCCTTCACACTGTTTGCTTTCCTTCTCTGGAGTTCCTCAACATACTCTTGTTATTCCTTCCTCTCTGTTTAGAGAAATTCTGTGAGCCTTCCTTAAGGGTCGGTTTGCCGGCAAAAACGACCTTGAGTTTTTCCTCATCTAAGAATCTCCTTATTTCCCCCCTTCATTGCTGAAGTGTATTTTATCTACATCTAGAATTTGTAGTTGACTATTAGTTGCTTTCAGAGCTTCAAAAATCCCGTACTACTTTTTTTCTGGTCTCTGTGGTTTCTGGTGGACAATGGGAAGTCCTTGGTTGTTTAAATTGGTTTGCTCTACACCACACTTGCCACACACATCTCTCCAGCTTGCCTGTGTCCAAGCTGCGCCCTTGACGGTAAACTGGA
This sequence comes from Ictidomys tridecemlineatus, assembly GCF_052094955.1. NCBI lineage: Eukaryota > Metazoa > Chordata > Mammalia > Rodentia > Sciuridae > Ictidomys > Ictidomys tridecemlineatus. The sequence goes on from NC_135477.1 coordinate 44,463,104, forward strand.
AAGCGTAAGTGAAGACTTCTCTTGAGGTGGGGGTTTTTTTTTTTTAATCCCTAGAGGCTTTTAAGATTTTTTTCTTTGTCTTTAGTCTTCAGAAGTTCAATTACGATATGTCTTGTCATAAATTTCACTGGGTTCATTTTATTTGAGATTGTGAATCTGCTTCTTGAATTAGTAAGTTTGTGCCTTTTGCCAGATGTAGGAAGACTTAGCCTTTACCTATGTATTATTGGGAACTCCCACCTCTCTTTCTGGAACGCCAGTGATATAAATTCTAGTCCTTTTGTTATTGTTGCCCAAATCCCAGAGACTCTGTTAATTTTTAAGACTCTATTTTTCTCTCTTTCAACCAGATTGGGCCCACTCTACTGATCGGCCCTCACGTTCCCTCATTAGCTTCAGTCAGACTCCATCTTATTCTTGAGCCCATCCAGCTAGTATTTTTTTTTTGTTATTGTATTTTTCACTTCTATAATTTTCATTTAGTTCTTTTCTAAAAGTTCTATTTCTTTGCTAAGATATTATTTTTTTTCATTTGCTTTAAGAGAATTCATAATTGCTTGTTGAAGCATTTTTATGAAGGCTGCTTTAAAATCCTTGGCAGATAATTCCAACATCTGATTCATCTCTGCGTGGATTGTCTATTATTATTCATGGTGTGGTTTTCCTGGTTCTTGGTACGAGTGGGTTTTTTTAATTGTATCTTGGGTATTATGAAATGCCATCCTATTTAATCTTCTTCTTCTTCTTCTTCTAACCAGGCTGCCTCCCTTTGGAGATGGAGCAGAACTGGCTGGGTGGGTGAGGGGCTGTCTAGCTACCTTCTGGGTCGCACTGGGCTGAAGGAGGCGGCTGACTCACCCTGCCCTGCTGCTGCAGGCTGGGGGTGGACACTCAGCTGCCATGGGACCCTGCTGAGGCTGTGACAGCAGGAAGGGAAGGTAAAGAATCGCTGCGTCAACAAGCCCTGCCCCTGTTCTTCTGCAGGATGCTCGGTGAGGATGGAGGCTTAGCTCCTCTCTAGGACCCACGGACTTTGGGGTTGGAAGGAAGTGGGGTGTCCAATTTTTCCCTTTGCACCATCACATCCCACCTTGCTGTACGTGGAGGCTCAGCTCCCTCCCGGAGGCCACTGACACTCTCCTGGTGGGGAGATTGGCACACGGACTGCCTCCGCTGGGCAAGGGATTGAAGACTCGCTCCCCACTCGGCCTGGCCCATGCTATCCTGGCACGGAAACTGGAACACTGCCTGATTCCGCTGGGGGAAATGGAAGATTTCCATTCCTGTCCACTTGGCATCGCCCAGAGCCGGGCTCAGAGCACTGTCTGCTTCAGTGGAGTGGAGGGGAATGGACGGGGGAGGGTGGGAGCTCAGTTATTGGTCCAGACCTGCTAAAACCACAGTATATAGAGAGGAGGATTTTCCACTGGTGTTTAGCTGGAGGAAGGGGGGTATTTCCAGACAGGTTTTCTGCTGTGAGGTCCTTTGGCTCAGGGAAACAGGTTGGAGCTTTTGTTTGGTTGGTTGATGTGTTGTTCATGCCTGTTGGAGGTTCCAGATCTGAGGCTGTAGGGTAGACCACAAGGAAACAGAGGAACTTGCTGTCGGGTTGCTCCTCACATCCCGAGGACTCTTCTTCTTCCCATCTTTCAAGGTTTTCCTGCGCCTTCTTGTTCTATGGTATCAACTGTTCTTTCCTTATTAAAAGGAGGATCTGGGAGAAATGGGACCTCTCCATCTGGAAATGGCTGAAACTCAGAAAAATTGTAATGTACATTTTTAAAGTGTACTGCATGCCAGGCAAAAGGAACAGATGGTAAACGGAGCTCCACACGGAGGAGCTGATCACATCTGTGTAACTAGCCCCTCTCCGCGACCCAGAACGTGCCTGGGAGCCCCAGAAGCTGATCTTGTGCTCCCTTTAAGTCACCCTGGCGCCTTCCTCAAAGGTGACTCCTCTCTTCACTTGTCACACAATAGATTGGGTGTGCCAGAGAGAACTGTCCCTTTCTTCCAATAATCAACAGAATAGTCCCTGAGTGCTTGTTCCTGTCCAGGGCGAAGGCGGGGTTTCAGCGGCAGTGTGGCCCAGCCTGCCTCTGGATTACCCTCCTTCTCCATGCAGGTTTGTTTTCTTCTTGACCCCAAATTAATGGGGCCTTTTCCGACACTGATCATCTCATTCTGACACCACCTGGGTCTCCAGCGGTTCAATTTTGACCCTGATTACGCAGACTTATTGCAGATACCCCAGGTTAAGGGCTCAGTTCCACCAGGCTGCCCACACTCCAAATGCCATCGGTAAGTCCTGGGCCGATGGTACATCGGACCAGCCTATAAATTCACAAATGCAAACAACTCCCCCAACCCCAGGTTCAATACTTCACCAAAATGACTCAAAGAACTCAAGAAAACTCTTTACTGAAGTTTACCCATTTATTAGAAAGTGTGAAACTCAGAAGTGGCCAAATGGGAAGAGAAGAACAGGACAAAGTAGGGGAGGTGGAGAGTGGCCTGGAACCTCCATGCCTTCTCGAGGGGCACCACCCACCCAATGCCACCACCTGTCCCCTAGTAGAGTTCTCCGAAATCTATCCCTTAGGGTTATTTATGGATGTTCCATTCTACAGACATGACTGGCCGTTGGTTGTGGAGCTTACTGTCCCTCCTGCTTGCCACTCCCTGGGGGTCTAGAAGTCCCAGCCTTCTAATCAAGACTAGTCTCTCTTGACCCATCCTGAAGCTACCTAGGAGCCCCCAGTCCTATCATTAGCGTACAGAAGGCACTCTGGCAACTCCTGAGATTCCAGGGATTTGAGAAACCATAAACCAGGAGCAGGGACAAAGGACAGATATATTTTCATTATACCACACGGAGATTCTGCATGGGTGGGCTACCTAGGTGTTGCCCTCTCCTCTTTGTGCTGTTAAGACTGACAGGCAGCTCTTCTGCCTTGAAGAGCCTTTCTAACCCAGTTCTTTGTCTTCTCTTCCATTCATTTCCAGTGTTTAGTAAATTGCTTAAAGAAAAAAGAAAAAAAACCTTAGCCATATGCTTAAGCCCTTCCAGAGTCTTAAGAGAGCTCCGGGTTTCTTCCCTCTTTGCAGAACCCTCTCTGCCCATATAAAGTCCAGATCACCAGCCTCCTGTTCACACCCCGAATCAGCAAACTCTCCCACTTGGAAAAGGCGCTGGAAAGAGTCACCTCACTTCTGTAAAACGACCCCTTCCCCAGCCTCGTGCTAGCTGCCTCCACGTTCTCTGACGCATTCAGACGTGGTCTCTGTATCTCAGAGGCATTTTCGTTGTTCTTGGTGCCACTATTATTCACCATCCATGTTAGTCCACTTTTCACCAAAATACCTGACAAGAAAACCTAGACGGGGAAAAGATCACCTGGGCCATGGTTCCAGAGGTTCAGCCCACGGTCTGTTAGAGACATTGCTCTGGACCTGAGGGGAGGCAGAGCATGGGGTGAAGGTGCGGAGCAGAGGAAGGCTTCTCAGCTCACGGCAGCCAGAAAGCAGAGAGAAAGATGGGGCGGTGGGAGAGCAAGTGCAGCCAGGGACAAGATTCAGCCCAAGGTCATGCCTCCATTGATCTACTCCCCCCACCAGCAATTTTCTATTTGCCTATAGTTATAATGCAATAGTAATGTAATAGTAATAGTTATAATGCAATAGTTCACCCATATTATTAATCCATTAATGGATTAATCCACTGACTAGGTTACAGCTCTCATCATCCAATTATTTCACTTCTGAACATTTCTGTATTGTCTCATACATGGGCTTTGGGGGGACACCTTATATCCAAACCATAGCACCATCCCACCTAGAAAAAAAAATCTATTGGTATTTTAACTGTTCCAAACATCTTATTCTTAGAGTAATAAATAATCAGGGCAGTTAACACTTAATCAAGACTGCACAGTACAGGCAAGGTCCAGACCAAACTATTTACAAAATTCAACTTTAAGCTACAATGTTTTTTTTCTTCAAATACAACCTAGTAGTCCATGAAAAGTATAATACAACATGGCAAACAATACAACAGGAACGCAAGACTGGCTCAAGTTAACTGTAACAGTAAAATCAGTTAAGGGAGAAGAACAAAACACATGTTTCTCTAGATGGGACAATAAAGATTATTACAAAGACAACATCCAAATTTGAAAAAAAAACAACTCTTAATAAAATAAGAATATTTGCATACTTCTTTTTACACAATAGGCAAAAGTTAGCAATATAATAATAATAAATATTTAAAGTTATACAAAAGGCAAAGATTCCTAGCACCGTGCTATTATTTAATACTATCCTGGAAATAACGCTTCACTGGAAATTTCATTCAGGAAATACATAAGGTATTAAAACTGGAAAAATGAGGCCATAATTAGCCTTGGTGGGTGAGATAATTCTTTAAAAGATTTTTTTTCTAATTAACTAAAAACTATTAGAAAAAATATAAGCTACAATTTTTATTGTATATATTCTTGTTTTTCAAGAATCTTGAAAGCGACTGTGCTATTGTTTGCTCCCCAGAGTACATACATGTGGTCACCAGTCGGGGGCGCTATTAGGAGGTGTTGGACAGGAAGTGGAGCTAACAGAAAGAAGTTAGGTAATGGAGGGTGTCCCCTTGGAAGGGACATTGAGACCCCAGACCATTCCTCTATCCTGCTTCCTGCTCACCATGAGGTGAACAGCTTTCTTCCAGCACATTCTTGCCATGATAAACTGTGCCACCACAGACGCAAAACAACAGGACGGAGTGACCACGGACTGAACGCTCTGACATTGTGAGCCAAAATAAACCTTTCTTCCTTGAGGTTGATTTATCTCAGTTATTTTGTCACTGTGACAGAAAACGTGGACTGTTTAAGAAGTTAATTTACCAAATCAATCACTTTTTATATATAAAACCAGCAAAAAAAAATAGATTCCATTAACTGAATCGCAAGAATTTACATAATCAGGAATAAGCATAATAAGCACTTTGGAAGATCCATGGAAGGCACACTTTCAATCAGCAAAGAACATGAATGTAAGCTTGACAAATGGGGATATATATATCTTTTTATTTAATGAAAAATGCAGTATTGAAGCAAACATATCAGTCTTCCTTTAATCTATACATTGAACACAACACTAACAAAAATGGCAGGTGATTATTTTTCCCCAACTGGCCACTGTGATTTTATTTTATATTATTAATTTTTGAAATAATCACAAACTTACAAAGAGTTGGACGACTCACAAAGAACCCCTTACCTGAACCATTTGGAAATAAATTGTGACATTGTGGCCCATTACCCCTGAACATTTTATCATTCTTACAAGGCTCCCAATAGTACTGGGAAAGTTGTCAAAATCAAAATGGAGACTCCAGTGTGGGAAGCCCTAACAAAATCAAAGTAAGGAGGTTATGAGGGAAGAGCTCTCATGCTTACAACACCTAAGAACTATCACAAAAGATTCTGCAGAACCACCACCTTGCACAAAGGCTGCCACCAACTTACACAAAGAACACTTCTGCAAGGACAGCTGTCCAGTAATTGAATGTCTTACCTTGGACGGATGCCACCCGATTATGCATCCTTGAACATCCTTGTTATTAATTCTTGTAGCTAGGGATTATTGTTTTAAAAGGCTTATGTCATCCTCCTTCTTCTGTCTGTAAAGTTTCCATTTCCCCCACCTGCTTTGCATGCACCCGTGGTTTCCATGACACATGTGTTTCCCAGGGCCGTGATCCTCACATTCCCAAATAAATAACAGAATTCTTTCTGTTTGTCTTGACTTTTTTTTTTTTTTTTTTTGGTACTGGGGATTGAACCCAGGATAGCTCTATGATTGAGCTACATCCCAAACTCTTTTTATTTTTATATTTTTATTTTGAGACAGGATCTTGCTAAGCTGCTGAGGTTGACCTTGAACTTGAAATCCTCCTGCCTCAGTCTCCCAAACCACTGAGATTACAGGTGTGTTTCACAAGGCCCAGCGATAAGAGTACTCTTGAAAGAATCTCTCCGTTTTTCACTTAAAGATTGAAAGTAACATTGAATTTGGTATTTTGACATTGTATGTCACTACTAATCCACAGATTCTGTTCAAGTGTCACCAATTTTCCCAACAACATCCTTTATAGTGAAAGGATCTAGTGCAGGTAGCATGTTGAGTAATCACCATGTGTTGTTAGTCTCCTTCAGTGACACTTCTCTTAGACTCTCCTTGACTTTGATGACCTTGAAATCTTGAAGACCACAGGTGATTTCTTATAATAGCTCACAATTTTGGATTGTTTGATGTTTCTTCATAGTTGTATTTATATATTATTCATACAAGTTTTCCAGAACCTGGACTATTCCAATGCTGTGTTGTTATTGTAACTTACCAAACAATCCATAACTTTAATTTATCCCATTATGGATGATACTCCCCTTTGGTCACTTGATGAGGGGATATCTCCAGACTTCCCCCACAATAAAGTTACTCTTTCCCTCTTTGTACTAAGCATATATTTTGAAAGGTGGTACTTTGAAACTGCATAACTATTCCATTCCTCACCAAACTTTACATTTATTTATTATTTATTCATTTATCTCCATGTAGAGGCACAGACTTTTCTTTTATGCTAATTTATAATCTGTAACTATTATTTATCTTGTTCCCAATTTGGCCTCTGAGAGCTTTTTCAAGCTGGTTCTACATCTTTTAGAAAGATCCCTCGCGTTCTTTTTTATTTTCAAGCAACATCGTGTTCCAGCTTTGAAATTACCACATCTCCAAATTCCCTTTAATGGGGAATAATAGACTCCAAAGTGGTCCACGACCTAACCACTAGAAACCTGTGAATACAGCAAAGGGACTTCGCTGACATAATAATGACCACGGAAGTTCATCTTGAGATGGGCAGTTTATCCTGAATTATTCAGATGTTCCCAACATAAACACAATCCTTGTAAGTGAAAAAAAAAAGTCAGACATAGAAAGAGATGTAAGAAGGAAAGCAGAGCTCCAAATGACACCATCACTGGAGATGGAGGTGACCCCACGCCAAGAATCAAAGATGGCCTTGGGAAGCTGGAATAAGAAGAGCATGAATTCTCCATGATAACCTCCAGAATGACCTGATTCCCTCCAGTTCTGCCAACACCTTGATATTTAGCCCTGTGGGGCCCACTTTGGAATTCTAACCCCTATAAATTTAAGACAAGTATGTGGTTTAAGCCAAGAAGTGTGTGGTGATTTGTGACAGCAATGACAGAAAACCAACACAGAGGGTGTGCAGAAGCCAAGAAGTACTGCTAAAAGTGCTCACTGTCCTGGGGATGTCACTGCCCCAGGTCCTTTCAGGGAACAGAGAATACACACAGCACACACATGCACATGATATTTGCATTTATATTTACTGTTATCAAACTAGATCCATACTAAATACTAAACTATAACTAAATCATGAGTTCCCAATAAAACTTTCAATGTCAATCCCATACTGTGGGATCCGTTATAGTTCTCCCTTTCCATATTTGTAATTCTCCAACAGTCAGGAAACTGGCCTCCATTATACTGAAGAGATTTACGTATCTGGCCAATCTCCTTGTATGTAACTAATCTCTCATTTTGGCCATTACCTCCTTTCTGCATGGATACTCTTCTCAGTATGGGGGCTCTGATTCCGCATGGAGGGCCGTCCATCTGCATAGCAGAGCATACAAGAGCAAAAGAAAGTGGGACAACTCATCTTTTTATCATGAATCCACTCCCACAAAAACTAACCCACTTCTTTATTAATGGCTTTAACCATGTTCTGTCCTTATGACTGGGTCACCCCTTAAAGGACCACTTTTCAACACGATGGCATCAGGAATTAAGTTTCCAGCATATATATCTTGGAGAACACATGCAAACAATAGGCCTAGCTAGTTTTAGATTTATAGAGCATATGGGGGAAAAAAATCTAACATTCTTAATAAGTAAAGAACACTCATAAATTACATTTTTGAAAAGACAAGTTTTACCAGTGGTGATATGAATTGCTTCTGATTATATAAAAGCAGAAACAAAAGATTTGTAAGAATTGATGGGGAGGAAAATGTGGAAAATGTGAATCAGGTGCAATGGGAAGACCTACCTTTGATCTTCAATTCATGAGGACTACATAGATTACTCATTCAATAGCAACTTTTCTCCCTCCCCCTCTCTCACTCTCAGCATCCCTGATCCCAAAATCAAAAAAAAAAAAAATTTGATTACCTGTTTAATGTTTTGAAACCCCTGATTTTGGAGAATTTTGGATTTTAGATTTTCAGATTAGAGATGCTTAGCTGATAAAAATCTGCTCAGATATTCCAAAATTTAAAAAAAAAAAAAATCCAAAATCTGGAACACTTTGGTTTGCAGCACTTCAGATAGGGTGTGTGTTTGTGTGTGTGTGTGTGTGTGTGTGTTTCAAGAGAGACTAAAATAGACAAAAGTACACCCCACAGATATTTCTCTCTTGGTGGAAAATGCTGCCCAGCTTCCTGAAGATAGTTATAACCAGAAGCCACTGTCCACTGCCATTTGCTTCAATTCAGGACTCCTGCATCTTATTCTACCTTGAGGAATCCCTCCTGCTACCTAGTTCATTTTTTTTTCAAATATTCCTGCTCTGCCAAAACAACTAAGCAAAATGTGTGTGATTTAGAATCACATTCTGATCGTCTGAATCTTGGCAGCCACCAAAGCATTGTTTGCATATTTTCTGTCTCCATGCCGCAGATAAATATTTTTTTATAAAATCACTACCATACACACATTTGAGAAATATCCATCCATCTCACCTGTTAGAGTGTTTGACAGGGGAGTCTAGAATTCCAGCTGATAAGTGCTGGGCAATGTATATGGTCCAAAGGTTGAAGATGTGACTGAGACAAAGTCTAGGGGCCGGATCGTGCTCCTGGGTCATCTGTTCTTTGGGAAATAAATGATGGCGTATCAGCGCTCTCATCTGCCCAACAAGGAGACTGATATTTTAGCCACAAACACTTATTTCAAAGAAGCCTTAGGTGGAGGCCAATTGTGGTTGAGACAGTAGAGTCTGCCAAACATTCTGTCTGATCCCATCCTCTGCCAGCTCCTGGCATTTAGGTGATACCATGTGACTGGCTCTGGCCAAAGGGCTTTGGTAGTAGTGATGTGTGACCACTGTTCCACACTGGACCCTAGATGAGCCAGAGTGCATCCCCTACTCCAGCCATCTCTTCCCCTGCTGTTCCACGGAAGAAGCCACCTAATCTATGTGTCACGTGATCTTTGTAGCTTTAAGGCAGCCAAATCTCAGCCTGGGGCACAAAGTGACCAAATGGAACAGAGGCCCCCACATCCCACTCCTGATTGATGGCACAAGTAAGAAATAAACCTTTGTTGTATTAAACAGTGGATGGTCTTTCCAGCTGCATTTCTCTATGGAATTCCATGGACGCTAACAAAATAATAAGGAAATTCTTTTAAAAAAAGAAATCCTCTATGCCTGCAAACTTAATAACTTAGGTGAAACAGGCCAATTCCTCAAAGACATAAATCACCAAAACTCTTGCAAAGAAAAATAGATACCTTGTGTATCACTCTATCTATTAAAGAAATTGAATTTTTTTCCAAAAAAGAAAGGCCAGCAGGTTTTACTGGCACACTCTATCAGACGTTTAGTGAAGAGACAATGACAGTTCTCACAATCTCTTCCAGAACTAAAGGCAGATGAAACACTTCCTAACCCATCCCATAGGCCGGATTCCCTCAGCACCAATCCCACAAAAATACATAATGAGAGGAGAAAATTACAGACCAATATCTTTCATGAGCACAGATGCAAACATCAACACATTCTTAGCGAGTCGAATCCAACAACGTACAAAAAGACATATACACACAACCAAGAAACCTGGGGATGCAGGGCTGCTTCAACATTTGCGAACCAGTCCAATCCACCACATTAATGGGCTAAGGAAGAAAATTCACATCATAACAACTGATGCAAAAATTCACTTTATAAAATTCAACAACCATCAACAATTTGGAATTTTTAAAAAAAAAAAAAAAAAAAAAGAGCGGGGGGAACTCTCCGCAAACTAGAAATCTTGGCAAAAATTTTCAACTTGATAAAATGATTTAAAAAAAATCTACCAAAAAGAAAGAAAACGTACAGTAAGTATCATATTTAGTGGTGAGAAAGTACATACTTTCTTCTTCAAATCTGGAACAAAGCAAGCTGGCTTAATAAAATAAGAAATAGAAATAAGAGATATACAAATTGCAAAGAAAGAAATGAACTCTCTTTACTCCCTGATGAAATGATTATCTATGTAGAAAACCCCAAATGATCTACAAAATAAGTGAGAACAAATAAGTGAGAGTAGCAAAGTCACAGGACACAAAGGTCAATGTGCCAAAGTCACTTGCTGCCCTGAGCCCCTGCATAGGTAGATATTGAAATTGGAAATGTACAAACCAAGCATACCCGTGGCATCTCCCGGCTAAAGCACCCCATAGTGCTCTCTTCTAATTCTCACCCGGCATTCTGGGTTCTGGGACGTGTTTGCATCCCCAGACTCAGGTGAGGTGGTCTTCCGTCCCTGGCAACCAAAAGAAATGTGGATGAGACTCCCTTCCACACATAGGATCCTCTTCCTCTTTCCTGACAGCTGCAGGGATTCTGAAGCAGGGCGTATTCACCATGATTCTTTGGCTCCTGTGTGAATGAAACAGATCAAACACAACTCAGATACTAGGAGAACTGGAATGGGGCCTTTGGGCTTAGCAAGGTGGTCCATGACCATAACAAAGTAGCTTCCCTTGAGTCGCGTGCACAAGACTAAGCGGTGTCCTCCAGGGCACTGTCCCTGCATCCCTTGTTCTGTCTACTCTCGCTGCTTTGGAAACCTCAGGGGTAGGACTGAGGACAACCCTTATCTTAGGGCTTTAAATTCCAACTATGGGTTGAAAGATTCCCAAATGCACATCTCCACCCTGGGCTTTTCTCCTAAATTCCAGACCTCTTCCCCCCTGACTTCTAGATACCTCACAATGGTAATCCACACTCCTGCTACCTCCCGTCCAAGCCACCTTTGTGGGTTGCTAGGATCCTTGCAATAGCTAATTGGCCCAATTGTTTCCAATCTTCACTTCCTTGTGTTCTATTATCATCCTAGCATCTAGACAGATCTTTAAAAGCTACAAGATCAGCTGCTTCCTCTGCCCAAACCCTTATAGTAGTTCCTCATTTCACTCAGAATAAAGTCCTAATAAAAGTCGATAAAGTCACACACCATCTGTGGCTGCTCTGACCTCATCTGTTACCCTTCACATAGTAGCTGCTCACTAACTAGTTCCTGGAAGTATGACTCAATGAATGAGCAGACAAAAGCAATAAATACTATCTACTGGTGGCTCGTAATTTGCCGTCACATGCATCTGGAAGGATTTGCTTCCCTTGAATTAGATGGGCATGGGTATTCTCCCAGCCCCACCCTAGCTCCATACATACATCTGTGACCATGCACACATGTGCATGAGTGTGTACACACAACGTACACAACACACATACACAAGACCTTGTGCACTAGGCAGATGCAACTGAAATTAAGAGGAAAAAAGGGTTTATGATGCAGCACACTGCGATAATGCAAACAAAAACTGAATCAATTAAATGTCTTTTAAGAGTGTGCCTTGCCAGGCACTGGGACAAAGGCCTGTAATCCCAGCAGCTCGGGAGGCTGAGGCAGGAGGATTGCGAGTTCAAAGCCAGCCTCATCAAAAAGTGAGGCCCTAAACACTCTAAGTAAAACACAAAATAGGGCTAGGGATGTGGATCAGTGGGCAAGTGCCCCTGAGTTCAATCCCCATACCTTCACCCCTCCCACCAAAAAGAAGAGCGCCTTGACCTTGGGCACTGTGTGGCCTGGAGCTTCTCCTTCGCTGCCTTTTCTCCCTCTCCCCACCGCACGCACACTCGTTTCTGCCCGTGCAGTCATTCGGCACCTCTTTGTTTCCTCCCCTCTTGCCAACTCCTACTCCCAGGTCGCAGCTGCCTCCCTAGGGTGGATTCACGGCCCAGGCCAAAGCACGGGATGGTTCCTTTCACTCCACCACACTGTCTCCTAAGTTCTCAGATGTTCTCAGAGTCCATCTCCAAAGCCAATGCGTCCACATGTTCCTCTTAGTGACTTGTCACTCCTTCTTCCTCTCCAGGTGGGTTGACTCCAGTGCTGGGCCACTGTCACCATCACAGAAACTGACATACAGTGACCGAGTGTCCCTTTACATCTTCTCTTACCTTGAGCAGCCTCAGGTGCTAGGGATCCACTTTCCCCATGGATTCTCCGCACAGTCCCTGTGGGAGAGATGGGGGAGCCTGTGCTCTGGAGCCAGACTCCGGGTCTGAATCCCGGCTGCACGGTTTCCTATCTGTGTGATGCTGGGCAAGCTCCTTGACTTCCCTGGGCCACACTCAGTGAAATGTCCCCATCAGAGACAGGGTTGTGAGGATACAGTGAAAGAACACAGGTGAACACTTAGCAGAGCACCTAGGACACAGCACCTGCCAATAAATGGTAACCATGGCGACCAGTTCCATTTCCTGAGACAGGGTGGGGAGAATAATAGACCCTGCATTTGGCAAAGGAGGTGAGCCAGCTCCAGGCACCGCCTCTGTGGCACACAGTGCTCTCCTCATTGCCGAGCGTCACACTGAGCCGAAACACCGGGCCATGTTGCCTTGGTTAAGCCTGACACTGCACTAGGATAAGCTGCTTTCCTTCTCCGAGCTTTGGTTTCTCCATCTACGAGATGAGCAGTTGGGATGAGATTATGGGTAAAGGTCCTTCTAGCTTTGACCTTAGATATGTACAAACCTAAAAGGAAGAAAAAACCATCTGCATTCCATCTCTAAAGCAGATGCCCAGTCCCAGAGCCACATGGCACACTGACAGCTCAGACACGTGGATGTTGCAGGGCTTAGAAGATGTCACCCCGAGGAGTTGGCATTGGGTGCAGAGTCAGTGTGGCAGTAAGGAATATCCTTAGGACTCTCCAACGTACTGCGCACACAAGTCACCTGGGGAATCTCATTAAGATACAGATTCTGATTCAACAGGTCCCCTAGGTTTTGTCAGCACAATCCACGCTCAGAGAAGCCACGGGATTGGCACGGTGCCATTGCATTCCCCCAGAGTGCTGCTCTTTGACCCGAGTGGTAGTAGGTTATAAGAGGCCATTGTGAATCTAAAGGGAACCCCACTTCCCTGCCCCCTGAGGACCCTAGACCATGCCCAGGGATGTGCAGCCATCTGTCCATTAACCAAGCTTCCACGAACCTTGCACAGATGTAGCTTGCTGCTATGTTAGGGCAGAAAGTTCTACAGAACTTTCTAGAAAGATAGGATTGTTCTACATCTGCCCTTTCTAATACGGTAGCCCTTAACTACATGGACCTAAGACTTGAAATGTAGATGATGAGGAAAAAAACTGATTTTTAAATTTTATTTTATTTTAATTAATATGATATAACTAGACATGAAAGCCAGTGGCTACCATACCAGAGAGCAGGCCTCAGAGGGCACCTCTATATGATGGTTTCTGGAAAGAATATGGACTTTAAATCTTAAAGTCAGACAGCAACCCCACTAATTACTATCTGAATAGAGTCTGGCAAGTCACCAAACTCGTGACATTTTTCTCTTTGGTAAAATGGGGATGAGCACATCTAATTAGCAAGATTCACTTAAGAATTTGAGTATATATATATATATATATATATATATATATATATATATATAGTTTCTGGCACCATGAATGATTCAAAGAGGACGTCCCCATAATAATTGTTGTCATTATGTGCGTCTTGTCAACCACAGACTTCAGATCCCCCCAACCCAAATCCGGGTCCCTATTCTCAGTCTTTGGCGGCCTCTCTCCTGATACTTAGAGCTGTCTGCTCATTCTTCAGAAAGTTCCCATAGGAGAAAACAGTGGTTCTCCCCACAATGCAGGACATCGGTGCCTGCAGTCAGACAGGGCAGTTAGCTCCTTCAGGTCACACAGCCAGTTAGAGATGTGAATATTAATCTTTCAAATTCTGGCTCTTCTTTCTCTGTTGATTTGTCAACTGAAAATGAAAACATTCCTATTTATTTAAGACTAACTCTGTTTCATGTGGACAGGTACAACTGGAATTCTCATTTACTAGATGAAAAAAACAACAGAGTCTCAAAGTGGTCCTTTGGCTTTCAGCACAGTGTCAGAATGGGGATTGGAACCCAGGTCCATGCAACGTCACAAGCTGGCTTTCCGCACTGCTTCTCTGCCATGAAGTGTCTCTGGGGAGCTGGCCTCTTCTCCAAGCAACACTCCCTGGACTCCCTCCTCCCACCCCAGCGCTCTCCTCCCTTCCCTAACACGCACAGCCTCACGCGCAGGTGTGCAAGCATGCACACCCAGCTGGTGTCCGTGGGGCTGACCACAGAACCACCCGTGTCGTGGTGGTCGTGTGAGCCAGGCAGAGAGATGAGGAGCACAGAGCTCCAGGTGGGGGAAGCCAGGGGGGACAGCAGAGCACCTGAGCACGGTGGAGGGGTGGGCAGACCAGGGATGTCAGCCTCCCGGTGAGGACCCTGGCCTTCCCTCCAGGTTCAGTGGGAAGCCCTGGTGAGTTTCGCGGTGATGGCAGGATCTGCAGCCTGTGACTGAGAGATCACTGAAGCCTGCTGTGTGCAGAGGGTAGGTAGGAAGACAGGGGAGGAGGTGGCTGCAAGGAGCAGCCCACAGAGAGGAGGACCAGGGGGCAGGGGAGAAGACTGGAAGTAGATAAGCCGGGGAGGGCCTGACAGGCACGCAGTGGCCTTGACATGAAGGGAGATAGGCCAGGGCCTCCCAGAGAGGGTGTGGGATCTGGGCTATGGGACCAGGTGGAAGATTCTGGATCCACACAGCTCGCTGTGTGACCCCTCAGGGGTCTTCTATGTCCCCCATGGTTGTGAAGCTGCCCCGATCTGAATGTGTGAGACTGCTGGTGACACAATGATATGACAAGGAGAGGTGTCCTGGGCTGCCCTGCAGTGCCATCCTCGCATCCAGAGCCAGCCCCACGGCCACCACCCCAGTGAGTGTAAAGTGGGATTTCTGCTCAGGCTCCCGGGTAAGGGGCTTAGTGTTATCTGGTCTTTGCAGCTGAGGCTGGATTGGCGGGGAGGGGGTGCACCACGAGAGGCCTCCTGGCTCCTGGCCCGCAGAGCCCTCTGCAGCGACCCTGGATCCAGGACAGGGCCAGGAGCTGGTCATCTGTCATAAACCCTGAGGCTTAGAGACCCATTTTCAGATCAGCAAGATCCATGCAGCAAATAATGCTGAGAGGGGTGCCACGGCCACCCCAGATGTCCCCGAGCTTAGGGACAGCTCAAAATGTCTTTGGAACCCAAAGTGCAAACCAGGTGGATAGGGCCAGATGGGAGGTGTGGCTGCTCCCCGCCTCTTCCTGATGGAAACAGGTCGTGGAAAGGGGATTCCAAAACGGATCAGATGCTGCCAGGCATCTGAGTTGGGCTTTCCCTAGGAGGCCCAAGGCAAAGCGTCAAGGGCCATTGTCCTGGGTGCATGATGGGGAGGGGGAGGGGCAGGCAGGGGGGGTGATGGGATCTGATCTGTGTTCTGATCTCTGAAAGGTTGCTCTGTCAAAAGCATGTGCGTACACCTGGCAAAGCAGCTTCCGGTCCACTCAGGTACGTTAATCACCTATTAAAGGCTGAGAGGAACTGGACAGTGAAGTGTGGCATTCTTGGCTCCTTGGAGAAGCTGAGTCTGAGTCTACTGCACTAGTCCAAGCAATAAGGGTGAGAATCTGCTTAAGGCAAAGGCAGAAGGAGGGGCGATGGAGGGAGGGAGGGAGGGCAGGGCAGAGGGGAATGTAGCAGGACCCAGCGACTAGGTGGAAAGGGGCCAGTACAGGGTGATTCTTCTGCCCCGAGACCCACAGTGAAATAGCCCCCCTCCGGGTGACCAAGCGCCCTTGCTCTCCACCAGCCTTCCCAGCTCTCCCTCTTCGGGGAGTGCAGCTTGGTGGGGGGGGGGCCTCAGCACAGTGGGGGAACTGCCAATGTGGGCAGCCACCAGCGCCAGGAACCAAGCCACTGGGTCAACACGGCCTCCTTCGTGTGGCTTTTCAAGGCTAACAGACCCGACATTGTGCCACATTTTATGAAATGGAAAATATTTGCCAAAATCCACAGAGACCTGTTTATCGAGACCCCAGCTGCTGGGAGTTCTAGAATACTCTCTGCAGAGGCACTCGTCAACCTGAGCCTACATTTCGGCAGCAAATTTTTGTCACACGCACATCAGATAGATCACTAATCTCCAGGATATATAAAGAACTCAAAAACTCAAAACTCAAAAAACTTAAAACTGCACCTCAGGTTGTCTTATGCGAGTCCCCGCCTGCACACAGGATGGGGCAGTGCTGGGTAATGACCAAGCTCCATCAGGTCAGCCTTCAGCAAGGCAGGAGGACACTGAGCCGGGGTCGAGAGACCTGGGTTTGGAGACCAGCAAATCTCCGAGGAAACCTTGATCATTCAGTCCATCGGCCCCTTGTCCAGGGACCATCCAGCATTAGTGGACATGTCGCCTGGCCTGGTCAGGAGCTCACTGCCCTCCTAGCACCTGGCTTCCAGCTTCAGTCAGGTGGGACTTCTCTCTCCTGTCAAGCAGGGACTCATCTTTGGAGACTTCCTGCCCATCTTTAGTGAGCTCCTCTTCCTTAGGATCTCCTTGTGGACACCCAGAGGTGGCTTTCTGCTCCCATCCCCCCCACACACACCCAAGAAGCCCAGTACCTGCAGCCCCTCCCCCACAGGTGTGGCACTCCTCACCTGCACTGGCTTCTCTCAGCCTGACCTCTGAAGCCACTGTTCCCTTGGAGTGTGCTGTGCTAGCCATGAGCATGGGACCCACAGCCTGGCCACTTGGTGGGATATAATGAGGACCCAGTGGGGGGGATCCTTGGCCACACAATCGTCCCGCAAAGCATGGGATCCCAACTGATCAGGCCATCGATGGATCCCCCATGCAGCGGAAGGCATTGCGAGCCCTAAAATGTGGGAAGAGTATGCACCCCTTTCATGATGCCCAGTGACATGAGTTCTAACTAATCCCATAGGTAAAGGAAGAGGGACAACATTGTTTTTTCATATGAGGGTGACTTTGCCACTTTTAGAGGAGTTATAAAGTTCTATCAGAAATAGCTCTTCCTGAGTTGTCTTATTTTCGGTGCCTCTACTTTATTAATGCCCTGTTAAGGACTGAGCCCACAAAGAAAGTAGGACTCAAAATCAAACTGTTACGACACACCTAGAATTTAGAGCTTGGAACAAGAGGTCTTCTATGGATATTGGGCAGGGTTGAGTCCACAGAGTCCATGAATTTCCTGAAATCAGATGCAAAATTATGAGCGTATTTCTGGGAGAAAATTCCCCAGCTTCCATGAGATTCTCAAAGAGTTCATAGTACTAAAAAACTCAGCACCACCCAAATAGAAATGTAGACCAATGGTTCAGAAGAGAGGACATGAGACAAAAATCACATAAATACAGTTATGTCATACTAGACAAAAGGTGCCAAAAACATACATTGGAGAAAAGATAGCCTCTTCAACAAATGATGCTGGGAGAAGAGAAAATCTCTATGCAGCAAAATAAAAGTAAACTTCTATCTCTCACCATGCACAAAGCTCAACTTCAAGTGGATCAAGGACCTAGGAATTAGACCGGAGACCCTGCACCTAACAGAGGAAAAAGTAGGCCCAAGTCTTCATCAGGTCAGATTAAGCCCCGACTTCCTTAACAAGACTCCTAAAGTGCAAGAAATAAAATCAAAAAATAATAAATGGAATAAACTCTAACTAAAAAGCTTCTTCTCAGCAAAAGAAACAAATTATGGCATTTTTTAGGTAAATGGATGGAGTTGGAGAAAATCATGCTAAGCAAAGTAAGCCAACCCCCCCAAAAAAACAAAGGCCAAATGTTCTTTCTGATAAGTGGATGCTGATCCATAATTGGAGGGTGGCATGGGAAAAATGGAGGAACTTTGGGCAAAGGGAAGGGGTTGGGGAATAGGGTCAGGAAAGATGGTGGAATGAGATAGACATCATTACCCTAGGTACACATATGACTGCACCTGTGGTGCAACTCTACACCACGTACAACCAGAGAAGTAAAAAATTGTGCTGCAATTATGTACAATGAATTAAATGCATTCTGTAGTCATATATGCCTAATTAAAATTAATTAATTAATTAATAATTTTTTGGAAAGCCCATTACCACTGTTGTTGATTCCTGCAACTGAAGACAGTGCCGCAGGACCTGGATCTCCTGAAAACCAGTGATAGAAACTTGTGCCTCATGGGACATCACAGGCATAATGCCAAGTGGAAAATCCCACTACTCGGCATATACCCAATGGTCTTAAAAAGCATCATACTGCAGGGATGCAGCCACATCAATGTTTATAACAGCTCTATTCAACATAGCTAAGCTATGGAACCAACCTAGTATGTGTGAGACACTTGCCTAGCATGTGGGAGGCACTGGGTTCGATCCTCAGCACCACATAAAATAAATAAATAAATAAACAAACAAACAAACAAACCAATAAAGACAAAAAAAAACTACTCTAAGATTTCATCTCATGCCAGTCATAATGGTAGTTATAAAGAATACAAACAACAATAATTGTTGGCAAGGATGTGGGGGGTAAAGGCACACTCATACATTGCTGGTGGAACTGCAAATAGGTGCCCTTCAACAGATGAATGGATAAAGAAAACGTGGTGTATATGCACAATGGAATATTACTTAGCCATAAAGAATAATGAAATTACAGAATTTGCTGGAAAACGGATGGAGCTGGAGAATATCATATTAAGTGAAATAGGCCAATCCCAAAGAACCAAAGGCCAAAGGTTTTCTCTAATAAGATGTTGATCCATAATGGGGAGAGGCAGGTAGTGAAGAATGGAGGAACTTTGGATGATGCAGAGGAGTGTGAAGGCAGGAGAGAAGGTGCAGGGGTGGGAAGGATGGTAGAATGAGACAGACATTATTACATGTATGATCACATGTATGATATGCATGTATATACATATACATGTATGATCACACTACTGGTGTGACTCTGCACCAGGTACAGCCAGAGGAATGAGAAGCTGTGCTCCATTTGTGCACAATGAGTCCAAATGCATCCTACTGTCATGTATGACTAATTAGAACCAATTTTTAAAAAGAAAACCTAATTTAATAAACATACATATTTGCAAATTTTTTTTAAAAAAGGTCAAATTCAAAAGCCCACATTGCATGTATAAATCTCTTCTTACAACACACAAACAGAAGCAGCTCACTCCTGGGAGCTGGGGGTCTGGAGGGAGGGTTTCTGTGTCTCAGTCCAGGGCTTGTTAAGTTTGAAAAAATTCACTGGACTTTATGTTATATGTATGAGTTTTTCTGTACAAACGTTACAATTCAAGTACAAAGGCCCTGTGATATCGGCAAGGAGAATGGGGCCTTCCAGAGCTGACTTCAGTTTTTACACTCAGGACCTCCCAGAAGCCAGGCATGCCCTCGTGGGTGGGGCTGGGGTTATGTGGCCCAGGGGCCTGTCCCCACCTCCTCAGCTGTCCAGGCAGCCTGACGACATCTCCTGACATGCCCCAGGCCTGTCCCAGGCAGGTGCTCTGCCACCTGAAAAATGTTTTGCTAATGCGATCCCTTGACCAGGACATGGGAAAACCAGGACCCCCAGTCCTAGGGGAGAGGGCCTCCCCACCTGCTCAGCCCCTGCTGGGAGTCTCCAGGCGACTGACTTCCTTGCATTACAGACCAGGGAGGGGGCAGGTTCACAGGGGCACGAGGGCCAAGTGAAAGCTCAGCTGGAAAAGCACTCGTTGCGCTGCTCGCCGGGCTACCGTGCGCGCGTTTATTGGCTTTGGTGTTGTTGTGGATAATGGTAATAATAATAATAATTATTATTATTGCAAATTAAAACAGCATATTTTGTTCCCCTAACTGGGAGGCCCATTTGAAGCCCAGAGGGAATAATATGCAGGCGACGTCCAATTTTTTTTTTTCCCCAATTTGGATTGAAAAAAAAAAAAATTCAGCATGAAGAGATAGATTGGTCTGGGCAGCGATGCAGACATCACAAAAAGAGAGAGTGGGGTCAGGGAGGGCTGCAGCCCTGCTCGGCTTTCAATCATCGGCTGCTGTGTGCCCAGGAGCCAGCAACGACTGCCGATTTCCGAGGCTGGGAAACCTGCACGCTCATTAGCGCAGGTCTGAGAGCCTGGCTCTCAGGTTCCACTGGGCTATTGTTCCCTGAGCTCCGTGGAGGAGGAGAGGAGGGCTGTCACTGCAAGGCTCAGAAACTGGCCTCAAGTGCTCCCTCCTGGGTGGGCAGGAAGCCCACGGTGGGTCCCTGGGGTCTGGGGCAACTCCGCTGTGGCAGGGCCATTCATTTTGACAACTTCCATCATTTGCAGGGGATAGACCTCGATCTGTCCAACTGGGGGCCTGGAAGCGGCTTGTCCCAGAAGACAGATGCCAGGTACTGTTTGCCCTGAGAAGGGGTAAGGAAGGGACAAGGGAGGGAGGGACAGATGGGAGGCCAAGCCCAGCCCCAGGCCTCCCAGGCTCAGAGACAGAAGTCCAGGGGCCTGACTTGGGTGGCCAGGCCCCCAGAGAGGCCTGTGGTCTGGTCAGACCAAGGAGCTCTGCACATAGGCCCCAGCACCAGAGGCCCTTTGGGGCAGCTGGTGGGATGAAGAGCCAGAGCCGGGGGGAGGGGAAGGGAGGGAGGGAAAGAGAGAGGCACACAAGGAAGAAGAAAAGGGAGGGACAGAGAGGGAGAAAGCCAGGAGACAGACAGGAGGGCCAGGCTGGACTTCAGTCACTTTGGATGGCCGGCTGGCTCCTGCTCTCACTCCCCTTCATATCTCACAGGCGGGTGGGGCAGGAGGGGACAGCTAGAGCCTAATGAGCACTTGGTACCTGCCAGAGGCTGCTCTTAGCATCCTGTTTCTTAACTCCTTCAAGCCTGTAGCCTGGAGGTGACCTCGCCCCGGACAGGTGAGGAAGCCAAGGCCCAGGGTAGCAAAGTGGAGAGTCAGCTTCTGGCAACGAGGTGCTCCCAGGTCTCAGGACCCCCACCTGAGCTGCCGCACACACTCCTGGCCAGCTCAGGGCTGGTGGAACCCCACCCCGTGATTCTCAGGCACAGTATTTCAGGCACAGAACACAAGACAGGAAGGTCCTGCTAGAGTCCTGGGAGCCGAGGGTGGCCAGACACCTGGGCCTCCCACACAGCCATGCGCTGCAGGTGCCAGGCCCTCCACCCCTCAACCTGGAGTTCCTTCCTCGGCCCCACCCCTCCGCTCCCCTGCTGGACCTCACTCAGCCACCCCTCCTCCACAAAGCCTCCCCAGCAAGCCCAGGCCCAGCTGTGGCCACAGGATCCTGCTCTGCGTCTCTGGCACCTCCCAGTGCTGATCTGCACCTCTCTTCTCCCTACTGGAGGGTGCAGGAGGGTCTTGTGTCCTCCTCATGGCCCACACTTGGCACCGCCCCAGAGCAGGATCCGAATCCAGGCCTCCAAATGTGCAGCTTCCATCAAACCGCCGCTCCCGGTCCTCTCTTGAAATCGCAGAAGCAATACCAGATTCTAGAACCTTCTAGGAAGGGAAATCAATAGGTCATCAATTCTGATAGCCCTGGTTTGCTAAAGGGGAGCCTGAGGCGCTGACAGGCCAAGACCTGCGGCAGGCAGGCCCCGTGGAGCAGGCCTCGGACTCCTACCCAGACTCCGGCATCGTGTACGACTGGGTCCCTCTGCTCCCTGCAGGGCCTAAGTGAGCCTCGGCCTCAGATGGGTGGGTTTGTAGAG
Source organism: Ictidomys tridecemlineatus (assembly GCF_052094955.1). Classification (NCBI taxonomy): domain Eukaryota; kingdom Metazoa; phylum Chordata; class Mammalia; order Rodentia; family Sciuridae; genus Ictidomys; species Ictidomys tridecemlineatus. The sequence continues at coordinate 44,485,072 of NC_135477.1, forward strand.
GAGGTGACTGAGAAGCCCCCACTGTGGCCCTGCTCAGAAGGCCTTTTGTCCATGAGGAGCTTTGTGTACTGGAGTGTGCTGTCAAAGAATCTGACCTGGAATGAACCAGTGGCAGATCACATCTTCTCATGGTGCTCTGAGCTTGGCTCACTCAAGGCTGACAGGCTGGTGTGGGAAACTGCGGTGAGTGGTCACGTGACCCAAATGACTGTACCTATTCATGCCTGGCATGTGTCCAGGACTCCATTAGCCATGGCACTTACCAGCTCTCCTTCAACCTTCCCAATAACTCCACCAGGAAGAAGGCATGATCTGTTTTAAACATGAGAACAAATGAACTTCAGAGAGGTTAGGTAAGCTGTCTAAAGTCATACAGCTGGTCAGTGGATAAGCTAGGATACCATATCAGGCCGGTTAGATCACAAACCTAAGCTCTTCCCAATTCACAGAAAGAGAGACAGTCTCTTCCTCTAAGCCGTTATAATGATATTGTCGAGAATAATCACGTGAGTTTCATGGCACCTCACCCATTTCACAGAGGAGGAAGCTGAGACACAACAGAGAAGGTGACAAGTCATTCAAGAGCTAACAGACAAAGCTGAGGCCCCCAACATGGGTCCTCTCCAGGCCCAGATGGGCTCCCCATTCTCCAACCTCTGCTGCTCCAGTTCATCGGTCACCAGCCCCTCTGGCCCATGTGGACCAAGATGGTGGCCCACCAGGAGTCTCTTCCCCAGGATCTGATTGGCCCCTACTTCTGTCCCCTCACTCTCCCCTCCCAGAAGTCAGAGCTCAGTGCTTGGGGTGACCAGTTACTGGCTCGTGTGCATGCAGCCTGTCACAGGTGCCAGTCACTAGCACACACACACCAGCATTCAACCCTCAACCAGCCAAGCGGTGGGGAAGACCATGACCATTTCACACACGAGGCTGCCAAATCCAGAGAGGCGGAGAGGTGGGGGCTGAGGGCAATCAGGACTGTGTCCCAAGCTCTCATGTGCGGCCAAGGGGTACAGTGTTCCCTCCCATACTTGGGGACATTGGCTCAACCCTGTTCACTGGGGGCCTGGTGAGGATCTGGATGCCCAGGGGAGCCCCTCCCCCTGCCCTGTGTCAGAAGCCATAAAACCAGCGGGCGTGTGAAAGTGTGCCAAATGCAATGTCCCCCGGCCGTGACTTCCAGAAAATATTAAATCCTCCTGTGGGAAGTGAAAAGAAAATAAGAGCCTTCAGGTGACTGGTTGGGGGACATCTTGAGTTGCACACAGTTCAACAGGTGAGTGCAAGACTTTTCAGGACCCTGTAAATGCCTGTGCACTTCAGATTTCTCCCAGAGAAAGAGGCTGTGCAATTCCTAGACACACCTGGCCACGCTAAACTCTTCAGAGGGTCCAAAGACCCATGTAGTGGCATGCCCCTTGGAAAACTCTGGAATAAGCTGTCTGAGGAAGAAGAAAGCGGTAATAGCTATGGAAAAAGGAGGTGTTTACATTAGTAATTAATAATAAGAGGAGGACGTCTATTGCCCAGGGAGGATATGGTGTCTTAAAAAATGTGGTATTAAGAACGTACAGAGTAATGACCCCCAGGACGCGTCCTCCCCACACGAACATTGCCAGAGCAGCCCGTCTCTATCTGCTTCCATGTCCGGCTGCTAAGCGAGACTTCACGTGACCAAACAGTACTGCTGCAGTCGGGGCAGCGATGGCGTTTCCTCACCACACCTGTTCTCTCTGCTTCTGGTGATGGAAGCTCCATTTACTTTGGGGCTCACACCTCCTTCTGCATTGGGTCCCCATGGTTGTGGGGAGCCACCCCCCAGTTTCAGGCCCTACCCAACAATGCGTGGCACTCCACCACCGTCCTCGTCCCCCCTCCGTGACTGAGTGGCAGGTGGGTACGCGCACAGGCTCCTGTGGGCCTCCTTCTAGAATCCTCAGGAAGGAAACTCTTCCTGCCAAGGTTCCAAACCCGGACACATGAGCCCCAAGCCGTCTTTGATGCCTCACAGGAGATCCTGCCTGAAAAGAAAGTCATTACCAAGGAAAGAGGAGACGAAAGCAGATTTCTGTCAATGTCTGATGGGCCCCTGCTCCCACGTGAGTCCATAGGCGACTGAATTTGGGGACCCAGACTTATTTGAAATTATACATTCTCTTATCTAAAGCCAATCTGGATTAAGGTTCCCTCACTTTCGACTGGCAGAATTAACTGCCTCACAATAGTTAAAAAGCACTGCCATATATAGATGTGTTTTGTTATTCAACATTATTCACTTAATCATTCAAAGTAGTATGTATTGGGTATATGTCACATAGGGATATCATATACACATAAGGTTGCCATATATTGTTATTCAGGTTGTGCACTATCCAACTCTAAAGGGTTACCTTCCATGTAGCAGCCCTCTGTGGGTCACATGGTTCAATAGTTCTGACCTTTGGGAATACAGGAATCCATACATCGGCCCTCGATACATGTCTCATCTGTGCCCTTTTTATCCCTACCCAGTGGAAAGGCAAGGATCTCCTACCATCCCTGTTGAAATCCTTCCTGCATATTTCTTCAAAGCCTAACACCACTGCCACCTCTTCTGAGAAGTCTCCCATGATTGTGTCATTGGTATAAAGTAGTCCAAGAAGGAAAATGGAGGGTAGTAAGGTCCATCTGGCCCCAACTAATCAGTCCCTTTTTCTCTGTATGTTCTCCTGAGGGGCTTAGATGGGAGGACCCTGTTCTGTGCCCTCTGATGGGATGATTCCAGGAGGCCTCTGGACACCCAGCTGTGGGGCTCTGCCTTGGAGTTGGCAAAGACAGCTGTTCTCCACCCATGGGAGGCTGACGCCTGCCTGTCACCCACACAACCCAAAGTGGATGAAGTGCTCTGGGAGCCCCCCAGCAGCACCCAATTCCCCAGGGAAAGGCTGCATTCTTGTCATTAATGCCTGTTTCTCCCATGGGTGGGGGATGTCATTTTCCCCCAGATAGCAGGATGGAGGGACCCCCAGTCACCCACTTGCCTGCTTTTTGG